>NC_057804.1:332944481-332945462 GCF_018294505.1 Triticum aestivum | reverse complement strand
CCCACTGGTCAGCGTCAGGGGGGGTTTATTTTAGTTTAATTAAGGATTAGGACAAAAGGGCCCACATGTCATTGTCCGCAGGGGGGTTATTTAATTAAATTAAACTAACTAATTAACAGGGGGCTGGCCCCACCTGTCATCGACCCAGGGGGGTTACGCCGTGGTCAAGTGGTCAACCCCACCGGCGGCTTGACGCCGGTGAGGCCAGCCGCGGTGGCGAGCCTCGGGTTTTGCCCACAGGGCTCAGTTTGGCGCGCGGAGCACAGCTTCGGGATGCGGACGCTCGTCCGCATCCAACTGTGGTGGTGGCGCGGCCGGGGAGTGGCCGGAGTGGTGCCGGCGACGAGCTCGGCGGCGGCCGAAGCTCGGGTGCAAGTGGGGATGGGGCTGCGGTGCGCAAACGAGCGCGGCGAGGTTTCACGGAGGCTCTACGCGATGCGGGGAGCGCGTTGGGCGCATGCCCGAGACCAAATGGTCACCGGAGCTACGCCGACGTTGAGCTCAGGCGGCGGCCGTTTCGGCCATAAAGGGGGCGACGGCTACGGCGATCAAATGAAGCGGGGAAGAGGGGGAAAGGGTGGAGGAGCTCACAGCGATCACGAAGAGGGGCTCGGCTTGCTCGGGGACGGCCGGAGTTCCACGAATTTGGGCGACGGCGACCGGCGGGTCTGAGGTAGGAGATGAGCTCAGGGAGGATGTTCGGGGCTTCTGGAGGGGCATGGCTCGGTGGAAGAGGAGGAGGGGGTCGAGGCGAAGCTCGAGGGCGTGTCGGAGAGGCTGCGGGATGGCTGCGGCCGGGGTAGCGGCGTCGGCGGCGACGAGCTCCGCTCGGTCGCGGGAGGGAGAGGGAGCAGAGGAGAGGATGGGGACGAGAGAGTGAGCGACGGGTTCCAGGAGGGGTGCGTGGCGTCGCTAGAGAGGCCGGGGGGAAGCAGGAGGTGGCCGGAAGCAGGAGGTGGCCGGGGCGCGTGGCCGCACGCG
>NC_057804.1:332936338-332942775 GCF_018294505.1 Triticum aestivum | reverse complement strand
TCGTCTCGAGATTCAAGCGTAGGGTAAGGTGAAGGGGTAACGCAGACTAGTATAATCTTCACGATCCAGGGTGCACTTCAATTGAACGTTGATTCATTCACCATCATTGTCTTGATGTCTTGTTTTGAGAAATCCTGCCAACATGACATGGAGGGAAGAAGGAGACTTTAGAAGGGTCGATCTTCTTGAAGATCGAACAACTCACGGAATGAGACATAACAATATCTCTCGAGCTGAGAGACGAAGCACACCTCTAGAGGGATGGAGTGGAACAGATGACGAAGGTTCGCTAGGTAGACAACAATTTCATACCTAAGAAGGTGGCAAACGATTGTCAACGTAGCGAGGAGTTGAGTTGCCATGATACCACGACGAAATATCCTGAAGGAGGGTGATTCGTAGATTATCCCCTTAAGTGGCAAAAAGAATTACTTTTGATTCAGAGATCATTGAAACTCTTCATACCAGCATAAGGCAATTCACAACGATCGTTTGGAGGGAGTCGGTAGAATGGCATACTCGGACTTGGATGATGTGGATTACCTTGTTGAAGACAACGTAACGGATGAATTTGCTTATCACCGGAAATGGAAGGGACCCATGGTAGAATGGCACAATGGCGGTGCAAGCTGGGAACAAAATGCAAATGCTGGGAATGATTCTAGTAACTGGGAAAGAACTCAACACTAGAGAGTTAATTCATTGTTTGAATAGGTCATAGCATTGTCGAGGGAACTGAGTGCAAACCCAGTTAGTGCCGATGATAACACGTAGCGGTTGTGCGTGCTCTCAAGAACTTGAGCATTTCCACAATCATCAAGGTTTTATCAACAACCGTGTCTAAGATCCTGGCAACACAACTTGCTACCATGATGAATGGTGATGGATGATGCAGATGCAAAGGAAGATAACACTTCTCAGATTTCATCTTAGCGAGGCCAAGGAAACAAAAATCTGGATGATCGACCGAGAGACATTTAGCACTCCGCTTCTAATGTTCTCCTTGATGTGCTAGTATAACCCATTCATAGATATGGTTTGATATCTAAAACATCAAGTAAAGGTCGGACTTCGGGAACACAAAAATCCGTAGGGGCAACTAGGGAGTAAATCCTACGAAATCCCTATGGGGAGGTGGCCAACTTCCTCAAACAAGATACTATAATAATAGGTCTACCGGATGGGTGTGTTGGCCACGACATCCACCTTACCGGTTATCGAGAGACCAATATTATAGTTCTTAGGGAAATGTTCCAACCATCATATCTGCCTGAGACTCAGATCTGATTGGTGTTAGGATATTCCAGGCTCATCGAGTCTTAGGAAGAAAAATGAAAGTTTGCAACACAAATCGACGAGATGACGTTGCGGGACTCTCGGGAGATGAACTACGATAGCAAGCTCCAAAACATGAGCTGGTTCTGCTACAAACATGTGAACACGTTGTCCCAGACAAGCATGACCACGTGGTAGTCTTATAATAAAACACTACCGAGTTCAGGAGGGGGAACCATCAACGAGGATATCGAAGTTCTTTCATAAGTCCGGATTAGCTCTTATGAAGATACTCCTTCTCCTTGAAGAAATCAATTAGTGGCTTGGGGTGCTAGGATGCACATATGGAATGAAGATGATCAGTCTATCAAACCACAGAATACTTCGCACGTGCATAACTGACTTGGAATGGTTCCAGAGGAGGTAAAAACATGCTTCCTCGAATTCACGACGGCAACTTACATCAAAATGCACGTGAATCAAAGGAAGTCACTCCTTTCATCAAACAAGTACTTCATGAGCTAGCATGAAGAAAATGCTTTCAAAAGTTTCCAACACTAACTTAATGTTCAACAACATCATGGAGGAGATAAGGATGTTGTCAATGGGCTCAACAGCAACTCATCGGAATTTCCATATCACTGAACTTCCACCATCATGTGAACACGGTGATAGCATTGGTCAGACCCAAAAGATATAATGGGGTATGCTCGAGGGATCAACCACGAGTAAGACAACATTACGAACATCGTTGGTTCTGACTTGATTTGACGATAGCCCACACTCAAATCAAAGGATTGATAAGACAATAGGTCCAGCAACTGATCACAGGGACCAATCGATGAAGATATCATCTTTCTTCAACACACACTACACAAGAATATCCCTTTGGAACGAACTAAGTCAGGCAAGCTTTTATCTTCCAACCCTCCAAGTTGTCGTTTAGCTTAACCAACTAGCTCGGGGATATCTAACACCGATTCTTGGAGAGAAGGTGGCTCACAAGAAACCAACTTGATCACGGGCTCAACATAGCGGTCAGGTGACAACCTGGTAATACTTCTGAGAAGATATTCAGAAAATCATGAGCCACCGGTATGTTACTAAGCTCGAGAACAATCTTGCTTTTCAGGGCAAGACGATATGATCAATAGAGCAAGAATTTGAAATAATCCTAACTCATCGATCGAGGAGTGAACCAGGAGAATGGACTAGGTAGCACGATCAATCTTAGAATGATGATTCAATAACCAACACACTAAGAATAAAATTATTGTCTTTTAACTACCCAGCAACGAGGTTGCTAGGCGTATTGATTTCACACATCACAATTCATTTGTCGGTATTCCGGTTGTATCAACACGAGGGCCGAGGAATGAACAGTGATGGCAAGAAGTATCACTGTACCAAGAGTTCATGGGATGGTGTGCAATTCCTATAACAATCTCGATATAGAATATGTAATACTCCAAGGTAGAGCAGAACCAAAAGCTGGATTGGCATTTGATCTGCGGAATACAACTACTTTGACCCAATCCTAGATATGGAAGAGGTACTGGAGTTTGTTTCTCCTAGTCGTTCTGCGATAGAATGGCTTGACGGACCACAAGAGTAATAGGCATCGATAAACGAACGCACGCATACTCTTGACTATCAATTGATAGACGAGGGTCAGAATGCAACTAAAGAGAGACAACTCAAAGGAACTTATGATTTTCTGAGTTGTGGATGCATGGTTTAGCATGTCGAACGAATTCCACATGTTTCTTCCGGATAACCCATGCAGAAAAGTAGAACTGGCAGAGTTACAATGTAGAATCGAGAACCCATCGAGAGCACTCTGATTGTGATCTTTCGATCAGCGAGGAACATCTGCCACAAGCGGTTCATAGTATTTGGAAGAAAGGAATACCACGAACATCGAGGACTATCGCAAAGGTTACTAATATCCTAAAGGAACTAGCAAACACTATCAACATGAAAAAGTAGGGTGGATCTCGGGTTCAAAAACCCAGGAACAGAATGCCTACTAACTAATAACATCACGGGATGCTTTCGAGAATAAAAGCCAGAATCATCACACTGGGATCACAAAACATTGCTAGATTACTAGGTGACTCCCTAAACACCTAGGGCCATAATAGTAACTCCAACATAAAGTTAAGGCAATAGAATACCTCAACTCAACAATTAGTGTGATTGATCTGACCAAAGGCACATCGGAAACAGGAGGAAGGGATCTGCAAATGCATCAGACTGTTTGGAAACCTGGGATGACTCGGACAGCATAACGGCTGTAAATGCTCAGAAAAGATTTGAGACATTCACAAAAATGGTGGCATAACCACTCAGAAGCACAATATCAAGGTTTCGAGATCAACAATTAACATACGGGAGTAGTAGGAACTGAACTGAGACTTAAGTCCAACAATCTTATAAGTCTACGGATTAGTAAATCGTGATCCTGATAGAAAGAAGAGATAGCCTAGTTCTTAATCCCCGTAGTAAAGATAAGATGACTCAGATCAGAAGGGCATGAGGTATAAGGAGTAAAAAGAGTCTTACGTTCCATCCCACAATCAATTCCCCTATATAACTAAAGAATTTCTAGACTCAACTTCGACCAGTTTGGCTTGGTAATCCTACAGGCAGTCAAGCTCTGATACCAACGCTGTCAGGACCCCGACTCAATGCCACATCGATCTAGCATGTAACACCTCATATCACTTTGCGGCCTCACGCACGGTATTCCCACGGGTGTCGCCTTACCTTTGCCCGGGACCGTTTGCGCCTTTTGGCACACGTATATGACAGTGTCGCTAGCATCCATATGATAAGGAGCCCGGGCTCACATGGCTAGTCGTAAACCCAAAGCGGCACAGACTTACAGGGACAGGCATCCATGACCCAGCATCGAACGTGTCGGTCATCAGCGAGTGAATCCAGGCTGTAGCACTGGGCTAGCAGGACTCCGGTGAACCGGGCTGTAGCGGGCTAACAGGACTCCGGTATTCACCGCGTGACATTTCCCCGAAGGGACAGACACAGGAACGAAGAAGGACACATGCCGGCCAGCCTAAGCGTTCCGGAGCAGTAGCAAGCTACCATGGCTCAGTGGAAACACTAGGAGACATTTCCCGGTAAGAGAGGCTACTAAAGATAAACAACTAGATGGTCAGATCCCACACATACCAAGCATTTCAATAACATACACACAATATGCTCGATATGTGCAATACAACATGGCATCACAAAATGACTCTACGACTCAAGTAGTTTATTCAATAGGCTCCGAGGAGCGAGATATTACAAACATGGGTCTCATGACCCAACACTCAGAGCATACAAGTCAAAGCACAAGCGGAAGCTATCATGTCTGAGTACAGACAACTATAAATGAAAAAGGCTGAGAAGCCTGACTATCTATCAGATCCTGCCGAGGCACAAGATCGTAGCTGAGGTAACAAGCTAAACGTCGAAGACCACGCGAACTACTAGTGAGACCGAAGTCTCTCTGCAAAACATAAAATAGGCAAACGTGAGTACAAATGTACCCAGCAAGACTTACATCAGAACTAACTACATATGCATCATTATCAACAAAGGGATGGTGGGGTTTAACTGCAGCAAGCCAGCTTTGACTCGGTGGCTATCCTAAACTACGACTGCAATGTAACTCTTTTGAGGTGGCGCACACGAGTCCACATATTCACCATATCAATACACCACTATGGATCCGCTCCCGTCTCCCTACGAGATCGCCATCCATAGCACTCACGCTTATCTTGCGTATTTTAGAGTATCCACTTTCACTTGTCTATGAACTGATATAAGCAACCCAGAAGTCCTTTTCCGCGGACACGGCTATTCGAATAGATCATATTAACCCTGCAGGGGTGTACTTCTTCACACACGCTCTCACCACTTACCGCCGTTTACACGACATGTACTCGGCAACCTTCAAGCGGAAGCCCAACGTGGGTGTCGGCCACGGCCTGCCTAAACACTCAAGTCTCTAGTCTAGGTTTATCGCCTATTCGGGTTCCATCCATGAGGAGATCCGGCCGGAGTTTCGCTCACAGCCCCAAACGATGTGAACAGGGTTCCGTGACACCAAACGGGCGCCCGGTTTACCCGGCCACGTGCCTACCGCATCACAGCCCACCCCTACGGTCAGCGCTGTCCACGGCCTCCAGCATACTACAAACACCAGAAACTACTTGCAACTCCTGGACAGAGGACAAGGGTGATCAAGAAGCCGAGAGGGTCCATTGGTTTCGGGCCCAATGCGTGGTAGTAGCTGAATCATGGATCACAAACACAGAACTCAGTTCCTGAGGATGGCTGCAATGAGACAACCCACCATGTACTCCTACATGGCCTCTCACCGCTACCTTTACCAAATCGTGTTCACACACTTAGCTCTCACACAGTAGGACATGTTCACACGCCTCTGATTCATCCCCGATGAATCAGACCTGACTCAACTCTAAGCAGTAGCAGGCATGACAAACAAGCATGAATGAGTAGGCACATCAGGGCTCAAACAACTCCTACTCATGCTAGTGGGTTTCATCTAATTACTGTGGAATGACAGGTCATGCAGAGGATAAAGGGGTTCAGCTACCGCAGCAAGTAACAGAAAAATCGGTGTTGTCCTAATGCATTAAAAGAGAGCAGGAGCGAGAGAGTAGGATTGTATCGGAATGAACAAGGGGTTTTTGCTTGCCTGGCACTTCTGAAGATAACATTGAGTCTTCATCAGTGTCAACGATCACATCATCGGTATCACGTCTATCGAGAGGGAACAAATACCGGCAACACAGAAGGGAACACAATTAATGCAATGCACAATATGATGCATGCTATGACATGGCAATATGAATGTGTTTTGGGCTAATGCAACTAGCAACAGATTAAATGAAGTTGGTTTGAATATAAAATTCAAATTCAAACTCCATATGTGATTATTTAAATGCCCTTTATATGATTTGTGCTAAACAGCACCTATAAGTTGTTCTAACATGCATGAAAATGGTACAGATGGATTCCTTGAATTTTTCTGATAATTTTTCATATATAATTTATTTAATTTGGAGTTACGGTTAATTTTCTATGAATTATTAAAGTTTTAGGCATTTTCTGGAATTTTCTGATTATTT